>NW_027204792.1:0-20436 GCF_024711535.1 Dipodomys merriami
TTCTCGATCTGATTTCCTACTGTGCACTGGATTCCAGCTCAGAACACTGACTCTTTTCACTTGCTGCATACTATCTCCTGAATTGTCATATTGCTTCTTGGCAGAAACTGTTCCAAGTTCAGTTCTTTACTGTCCCTGAAGTACCTCCATATCAAAACAGGTTTTACTGAAGATAAAGGCTAGATGAGTGTTGGGGTAAGGAGGGGAAGTGATAGATGTTCAATTCATTAAAACAGTAACAAAAGTTGAATAATCAATGTGATTTGACTCCCCATTTTTCTTTTGAAGTTAGGCTTTTTTTATTGTTGTAGTAAAGGTGATGTACAAAGGGGTAACAGTTACATAAGTCAGATAATGTGTACCGTTCTTTTGGAATAGTGTCACTTCTTTCCTTGTTTTTTTCCCTCTCAACACCATCCCCCACAAGTTGCATAGTTCATTTTCAACATAGTGTTTCGTGAGTATCACTGCTGTATTTGCTTACCCTTTGTCCTACCAGTTCTGTGATCCCCCTTACCCTCCCTAAAACAGATGAACTTACCTACAAGACAAAAAGTAAAGGAAAAATAAAACAGCGACAAATGAGGGGAAAAAGTACACTAACAAAAAAACTCTTTTTTTTCCATTTCTTGGAGTTCATTTTGATAAACCTCATTTTATATAATCATATGCACATAGCTATTGAACCTTTGTGATCCTTTCCTAATAATATATTCCTAATAATATATTCACTGTGTGAATGTTTAGAATCCGGTGTAATTTATCATGGCCAATATGTTTTTGTCATTTACCATCTAGTGGGTTACTTATAGGTTTATAGGCACTTTCTAGTTACAACAAATAAGTGAAACCATGTAACCTAGATTTCTTTGGATATGGCTTACTTAATGTAATTTTTTTAAGTCTTTCTATTTCCTTATGAATGGTACAATATCATTCTTACTGATGGAAGCATAGAATTCCATTGTGTATATATGCCAGTTTCTTGATCCATTCATTTGCTGAGGGGCATTTGGGTTGATTCCATATCTTGGCTACGGTTAACAATGCTGCAAAGAGCAGTGTTGTGCTGGTAGCTTTAGAGTGGCCTTGTTTGTGGTCAATGTGTGGACTTGTGGTCCAATGGTGGAATTGTTGGATCACAGGGAAGCTCTATATTTTTTTTTGAGAACCTCCATACTGCTTTCCAGAGTGGTTGAACAAGTTTACATTCCCATCAACAGTGGAGTAGCATTCTTTTTTGGCCACTTCCCCACCAATATCTGTTATTGTTTTCTTTTTTTGCACAGCAATGCCTTAAGTGTTTATTACTATTATTTACTTTTTTACTTTTTATATGTTTTTTATTGTAAAAATATTGTACTGTTTGCTTGATAATGGCCATTCTAACTGGGATGAGGTAGAAACTCAATGTTGTTTTGATTTGCATTCCTTTTATGGCCAGAGATATTGAACATTTCTTCATGTGTCTATTGTCAATTCTTACTTCTGAGAAGTCTGTTTATAGACTTCCAAATTCTTAAGACTCTCTTGATACTATCTTATGGACTGTCCCATTTATCTCTTCCTAGTTCATCTATCCTGACATCTATCTCTAGTTTGTTCTCTTTCCTTCTTATTGTCCTTTCTGTCCTAGGCTGCCCCAAAATCAAAAATTCATATTTTCATATCTATCTATCTATCTATCTATCTATCTATCTATCTATCTATCTATCTATCTATCTATCTATCTATTTTTGTTATTTTCCTACATCTTTTAGTTTTATGTTGTTTGAATATTATTTTTAATCAAAACACCAAAATGTGAGGATTCTTATAAACAAAAGAAACTATCACCCTAAGAGAGAATTTTAATGAAATATTCCAAAACAACCATTGAATATGTACCTATGTACACATTTTAAAAAACACAAACTCTTCAACACACACACACACACACACACATTTTCCTTCCAATGGCTAATGACATTAAGACAAAGATAAAAGGACTTATAATGCAGGAATAAATGGCGTAGCATCCTAGAAGTACATATCCTCACCTCAGCCTGTTTATGTAAGGTTAAAAAGGTGCTTTTGGGTACAGGAAATTTTGAGCATCTACACATTTCATTTGGCATCATGGTATTTTAAAAAGCCGGATAGGAAAGGAAGAGCTGGAAATTGTAGAATAAATTATTTGGTCTTTAAGGGCTGATTCACCCCTTAAAGAGAAAGAATTAGCCTCAGGTCAGGCTGACTGGGACAACATCAAGTTTATTGACAATGCTCATCGAGGAAAGACTGGGAAAGACACGGGAATGTGTCCGGCTCCTCATTTTCTAGGGCAGCAAAAAACCCTAAATGTGGCACAGATAATAAGATGATATACTGTCAGACAATGATGTGTGGGGCTTTCCTCTCCTTCCTCAGCCATTAAAGCTGTATTTGGTGGGAGACACATAGTAATTTGTTGAAAATCACAATTTGCTAAGAAACTCTCACAAAAACCCCAAGAGCCCATTACATTAACAGAAGTGACAAGAAAATAAATGTTTTTGACAAGGGAGTGTTCCTATCCAGGAAAGATTGTTACAACGCTGATAATTATTCAGAGAATCAAACTTATTTAAACACACTGTCTCTGATACTTAATAAATGTTATAGTGTGGCTTTTTGTGGCTAATAAAACTTGGTTTACATTCCACCTCGTGCCTACTCTGCTTCACCTCCCTGTGCTCACTTAAAGTGCATTAAGAAGTGGCATGCAAGATCAGGACCATTGGCTGCAAAACTTAAATAATTCATTTATGCACCATTGCTTTCAGACTGTGTTTTTACAAATGCTGTAATGAGACAAGCTGCAAAATGTTTTACATGGCGGGAAAAGCAACCAAATCATTGAAAGAAAATCCTTTCTCCATGCCATGTTTCCTTGAGTTTCACGATAAAAGCAGAAGAGTGCTTCAGGACTTCAATGTCTCTTAAACATAAGTACTGCATCCAATGGCCTTCTCCAAGTGACAACTCCCTTGCCACACCTGCAGTCTCAACGAAGTGTCACATAGGCTTCTTTTACCTAAGATTTAAGCCATGTCATTTTTGACAGATTTATTTCCCGAGTTAATTGGTATAAATCTGATTTATGCAATTCCCCAAAGCATATTTTGAAAGAAGAACATTACAAAAGTATGTTTTAAGTTTTTCTGAATAAATAATTTTAACAAACATGACAAGAACTTGACCTCTTAGAAAATAATGCAAGGATGTTTAAAGGTATGGCACTAACCACAGAACAAGCAGACTATCAGTGAAAAAAAAATCTGAAAAGACTGAAAACATGTGAAGGGCATTTATACAGTCAACATAAATAAAAGCAGCACCATAAACCAGTGGGAAAGAATATTTCGTGTTTTAGAAGAACATTCCATATAATACCTGGTTACTTATTTGACAAATTGTATTCACAGAAATTTTCAATTGAAATTGTAAGTAGAGAATGACTCAATTATAGCAAGTGAAATCCTAAAAGATTTATAAAAATACACATTTATGTAATTTTTGAGAGGAGAAGATAATTCTGAGTCTAACAACAAAGAGACCACAATAAAGAAAATATTCAATTTTATAACTATGAAATATAAGTTAACCATCTCTAAGCACTATTAACAAGGTCAAAATAGTAATTAGCAGATTCCAAAAAATATACTTAAGTTACAAGGCAGGGAGTTAATATTCTGTAGATTATGTTAGAATCAAAATGGAGATCTGTCTAAATAACTAAATAAAATAAAGTCAAAATGTTCAGAAGGAGGAGATCTCATGCATGTATGGCTTATAATATAATCTTATCTACAGAAGACTGTAGCAGAACCACAACCTCACAAACAGGTCACTTCAGCCTTACACACACACACACACATACACACACTTACAAACCACAAGGACATCATCATCATCATCATCATCATCATCATCATCATCATCATCATCATCATCATCATCATCATCGTTGATTTTGTAGCCACAGATCTCTATTTCAGCTCTGTTCTGTGATGCTTCTCATCTTGAAGATTTTCCTTTGCCTTAACCTCCTTAAATATACTGACAATTTGCTGCTGCACACGTATTCCTATTGCAATGCCCTCCTATTCCTAAGTATGCACTTTTTTCTTTAGAAAATCTTTGTTTGAGCTAAGCACCTGTGGCTCTTGGCTGTAATCCTAGCTACTCAGGAGGCTGAGATCTGAGGATCATGGTTTGAAGCCAACCTGGCAGAAAAGTCCCCATGAGACTCTTACCTTCAATGAATCACTCAAAAACTGGAAAGTGGTGCTGTGGCTCAAAGTGGTGCAGGGCACCAGAATCAAATACAGTGACAACAGGGGCTATACCACAGGGCAAAGAACATACAAAAGAAACAAAAAAACACAAAGCACATTAAAAACAACAACTAAAAGCAACAAAGAAAAAAACCTCTTGTATCCTTGTCTTGGGGTTCATTTCGCTTAGCATCATCTTACATGGTCATATGTACATAGCTTTTGACCTTTTCTGCTTGTCTGGTAAGATTATCCTAGACATATACTAGTTAATGAAAATAAGGGAAACCATGGGACCTATGTTTCTTTGTGTCTGGCTTACTTCACATAATATAATCTTTTCCAAGTCTTTCTATTTCCTAACATTCTTTCTAATGGACGCATATATATATATATATATATATATATATATATATATATATACACATATACACATATACATATGTACATAAGTACCACATTTTCTTGATCCATTGATCTACTGAGGGATACACATTTTCTTGATCCATTGATCTACTGAGAGACATCTGGGTGGGTTCCATATCTTAGCTATGGTGAATAAGAAAAAGTTCTTCTTGAAACTATTAGTTGGTTCTTTTTTTTTAATTCCCAAAGGGAATATTGTCATATGGCTATGTGCTTCAAATATTTTTTTTAAATTTTAACAAGAAATTGTCCCACTAGGAAATTATATAATGAAACAACCAGAGAAATTTACATATATAATGCTTATCACAAAGTTTTCATAAGAATAAATTCTTATAAAATTCTTTTTTTATAAAAATATTCTCCAAGTAGGATCTTTATATACTATGCAAAACAATGTAGGTATTAGTAACTTCTGAAAAAATTTAACCTAAAGAAAAATTAAGGATAAGCTGTTGTAGAGGGTTATAAATCAAAGCAAATCTGATATAGTTATATTAATATTGGACAAGGGAGGAAGTCTTACAGGAACAAAAAGGCACTACAGTTTGACAATATCTAAGTCACCATGAAATTAAAGCAATTTTAAACTTTTAGGGCCTTAATAAAAATCTACCTCTCTTTCTCTTTCTCTCTCTCTCCACACACACACAGAGACACACACACACACACACACATATGTACACATATCTACATATATATGTATATACGTGCATATAAGAGAAATTGTACCTTTATTTTCTGGTGAGAGGTTTATAACACATACTTGCCAGTATATGAGTTATCAAGAAAAGATAAAATTAACATGCAAAGTGTTTCAAAAATATAATGAACAAGCTCAATCTAATAGATATAGGAAAGTCCCCCTCCTCCTGACTGGAGAATTGCATGAGTTTCAAGCACACTGAGACACTTAAGAAAATTAACTCTCTTATTGACTTTTAAAACAAGTTGAATAATTTAAAAGCACATTTTAGATGAATATTCTCTGTAGATAGTATAAATCTGCTATTATTAATGAAAATATTGGGCCAGAGGCCTTTCTAAATTGGTAGGATATTTGCTTACTGAGCATAAACCCTCATATTGCCAAAAAATAAAAGGAATCCACATCTCCATCCCCTGGAATATATTTCAAAAAACAGCACATGGAAATAAATATATCCTTATAAATTAATGAAAATACCTTTACATATTTCATAAATAAAATAAAATTCATGATGAGAATAACAATTACTCACTGAGTAGAAATTACAAGTTATTCAAATCAGTAGAATGCTACTACTCTACATTTAGATTTTCTACCAAGGCAGGAAATGCTAATTTTTAAAATGACAATATTCATAGTAATCATCCAAACTTAAACCTCTAAGAAGAGTACAAAATAAATTTATATATAATTGTCAAGTGATATATAAGGAAATCTTAAAGGAGAAGTAGAGGGAGAGAGGAGAGAAGAAGGAAAGGAGAAAAAGAAGAGAGGACAGAAGAGGGAGGAAAAGAAGGAGAGAAATGGGAGATGTAGTAGGACAAGGGAAAAAATGGTTTAGTCATAAATAGACATTGTACCAAAATAAAGCAAACCTTGAAAACAAAAAGTCCTAATTCTTCACTAATCAGGGAAAGTCAAATTAAGCAAAGTATAAGGCTAACACTTGCATCTACAGGTTCAGCAATCAGTAAACATAATATATCAAATTGTGGAGAGCATGCAAAACTGGAGAGTCTTCCAAACCCTAGTGGTAAGAATGCAAATTGGAATGGCCTTATTTTTCCATTTGTCAAACATCTATTGCCAGGTAAATTCTAAGTCACTGAGTAGGTTAAAAAAACTACCATCCTTACCACATTTAAATTCCTGCATAATAACATAAAGAAATATGTAAGATTATAGCATAGTGACATTGTTCCTAATAATATAAATTGGAAATGACCCCATGTTCAACAACAGCAAACTAGAATCTAACATTTTGTTAGATTCACATATAAGAAACATAATGTTGGAATATTTGTACACTGTTTCCTGTCTGCTTTCTGTCTCCTTTCCATTGATGGTTTTCTTTTTTTTTAATTTTATTTTATTTTATTTGAGAACATACTGTACAGAGGTGCTACAATTACATGGGCAGGATAATGCATATATTTCTTACCAAGCATTGCAGCCTCCTCCTTTGTTTACCCTTCACCTCCCTTCCCCGCCATTGATGGTTTTCTTTAGAAGTGTAAACCTTCTCTCTACCATTGAGCTGTGCTTTTGCTTTGGCCTAGAAGCACTGGCCAAAGACTTGTTTTCCCAAAGACAAATGCATCCTGGGAAGGGATATTTCCTGTTCAAGGAAGTTTGATACCCATAAAACTATCACAACTACAGCTAAAAATAAAGGACTGTGAGGCTGGGCCTCAAAACTACAATAGACTTTATTAAAGTAAAATCTTCTGAGAACTTCTGCTTTGTACAACTGGGTATATAATAGATAACTTAGTAAAAAAAGAAATAATTAAGGATGAAAAGATTGAGAGAAATAAATAAGACATTTAATTTACAACATTGTGATTTACAATCTCTTGGAGACATCATCAAACAGCAGGTATTCATTTGAGAAATTGAAAGTTGTGTTTGGAATGCAGAGGAAAGGCCTGGATGGATAGATGCCAGGGAAAACTGAGGCACAGGTGAAGATGTGGTCATGAAGAAAACAGTGTAAGGAAAAATGATCACATATTTTAAAGCTCTTTAACTAGACCAAAGTCTCAAGAGTGAACAAGAAGAATCAATAATGATGAAAACTGGCAGAGACATCAAGGACTATTGCATTTTGAGGTAGTGCACATTGAATAAAGAACAAGATTCAGTGGGTAACAGGGTTGGGTGGAATTGGGGAGAGAGAGAAAAAGAGAAAGAGGGAGAAAGAAAGAAAGAAAGAAAGAAAGAAAGAAAGAAAGAAAGAAAGAAAGAAAGAAAGAAAGAAAGAAAGAAAGAAAGGAAGGAAGGAAGGAAGGAAGGAAAAGAAAGAAAGATAGAAAGAAAGATAGAAAGAAAGAAAGAGGAAGGAAGGAAGGAGAACAAAGAGAAAGAAATAAGTTAAATGTGTCTTTGAAAATTCTATGTTGTTGGCACAATTAAGCCATCAATAATATATAGTTAAACATTCTTAGGATATATGAAATCGAATAAGTTTGGGCAAAACATTAATTTTATTATGGACATGGAGTGTGTGAGAGTATATATGTGAGATATTCTTCTGGACATATCTAGCTAAAACAGAAGGGATCCCAGGATCAAGACTAGAGTCCAGGCATGAAGTGGACGGTGAAAGAGCCAGGAGAGAAGACAGAATCCAGAACGCAAAGAACCCAGATATTTGCAAAAGTGTTCCCTCTATTTTCACTGGTGAAAAAGCCTTCTGTGTTTCCTCAAACCCAGGATGGAAAGAGTTGTAAGGAAAATAGAAAACTCCCGCCTCAAAAATCCTCTCAAAGCCATGGTTATAAATGAACTGCAAGATAGGCAGGCGTCTTTTTGTAAACAAGAAACTGTTCTCAGACAAAAAAGATTTGCATTTGGCTCTGAAATAGAAATTCTTGGAGTTAGATAAGTTTCTTTTCTTTAAAATTTTATAATCAAGATAGCTGGCTTTCTCTCTTCTTCCACATAGCCCTGATGAAAATGGCATAGGAAATGTATGTTATGTCCATTCTCCTTGTGCAGCCCCTCAGGACGCGCCTTTGCTTATGCTACCTTTCTTGAGACTTTTGCTGATGTTGCTCTTCTCTTGATGTGAACAGATGGGAATGTGAAGTACCCGCTCTGTTTCCCTAACAGAGGAAATACGTAGATGTGATGAGCTTTTCTGAGTCAGACACTGGATTCATTTTGATGGGCCTTCTATTAATCCACTCAGGTGGACATAGAAAGCATCGTAGATTGGTGGCTTTGACAAAGTTCTTTTTTTTTCCTTGCAATTCTAGGAGCTGGTAGTTCAAGATCAAGGTTGGGCAAAATTTATTTCTGATAGGGCTCTACCCTTGCTGAAGCTAATCCAATCTAATCCAGTCCCCGTGCTTAAGGACTCATTATTTACTTCCTCAAAAACCTGCTTTAGTTCAATCACATTGAAGATGAGTCTTGGATATATAAATTTAGAAGGGACAAAATTTAGTCCATAGAAAAGTTTATCTTGCTTATGTAATTTTGAGGAAGGATAATCCAGGACCTAGTGGCTATGGCTCTTGAGTAATTATAGGAGGTTTTAAACATATACCATGGGAACTTAAGGCTGCTAGTTAATTTCATTCTCTTTTTGACTTTGAACAAGATGATCTGTGCAAACACTTTAAAATTTACAATACCTCATTTATTCAGCTAATGTGAATAAACATGCATTATTTACCGAAGTAAATAATTTGTGCTGTTTGCTTAAGTGGGAGTGAGCATTTCTCAATCATAGGAAACATTTAATAACAACACAGAACATTTGTAATTAATATTTACATTGCAGAAGTTCATGCAAGAACATAAACTTAACTATAAAATGATTTTAAACTTGAGCATATCTGACTGTGAAGAGTATTCACTAGATAGGACTGTGCAGCTTATAGTAGACTCTTGGATATTTCAGAAAAATCATGTAACTCCATAGATACCCTGTGTCATAAGAGACTGTGGGAGGCTCAAATAAGATGACTCACATGACCCACAGCCACAATCCTAGCCACGTCTCTTCAGTTTTGTCCCAATATAACTCCTGAGCATTTGTGATTAACAACCAGAAGGAGAAAGACAAAAAAAGCAGAAAGCCTCAAATAAATATAGAAATGTTAGAAGAGGTTGAGGGCACACAGCTTTTATTTGTACTCTTAGCGATAAGAACTTAAGCATCAGTGGGAAGAAAATTCTCTCTTCACTTCCAGGCAGCAGGGGTAGGAGCAGACCAGTGAAGTTATGATATTGTTATCAAGGTCACAAGAGACAAAACAGGAACGTAGCCACAGCTACCAACATCAGGCAGTGGTGAAAGCAAAGACAAGACAGGAAGGCCACAGGATCAGCTCAGGGAGGTCCTTGGGAGTACCTGGGAGGGTCCCAGGAACCATTGCAATGGAAGAGAGGAGTTGACGTAGCTGACATACACAAGTGTGTGAACAAAGGCAAATGTTTTTGTTTCTTCATTGATTTTGTTACTTTTCTTTGCGTAGTTGTCCAAAGGAGTTGCCATTTAACAAAGCAGTTTATGAACACAATTTATCTTGATCAGTGTCATCCCTTTCAACATTCTCACTCAACCCTCCTATATTCACCTTCTCCCTGACTCTTCTTAATTTTGTAGGACATACGTTGGATTCTTTCTTTTTTTGTGGAGATATCTGTCTACCTTTTATTTGCAAGATGATGTACAGAGGGGTCACAGTTACATAAGTAAGGTAATAAGTGCATGTCTTGTCACACTTGTTAGCCCTTCCCTCATTTTTCTCCTATTCTCCCTCCCTCTCCGCACCCTCCCCATGCCTCAGTTGTACAGACCATTTCCAACATTCTATCTTGTGAAGTTCACTGTTGCATTGGTTCCCCTTTCGACCTTTGTGTCACCATTTTGTTATTCCCCTTTCCTTCCCCAAATCAGATAAACACATATATAAGACACATACCAAAATCAAAACAGTGACAACAGGGGATAAACCAAAGGGGGAAAAATGAAAACAAATGGAAATAAGTTCATACAGTACGTTAAACATTTTGATTAGCAGGCTAGGAAAGTGGCTCAGTGGTAGAGTGCTTGCCGTGCACACATGAGGCCCTGGGTTCAATTCCTCAGCACCTCATAAGCAGAAAACATAAGCGGAAGTGGCATTCTAACTCAAGATCACTAGCTTGAGCTGAAGTGCTCAGGGACAGTGCCCAGGCCAGAGTTCAGGCCTCATGACTCTTTCTCTCTCTCTCTCTCTCTCTCTCTCTCTCTCTCTCTCTCTCTCTCTCTCTCTCTCTCTCTCTCTCTCTCTCTCTCTCTGTCACACACACACACACACACACACACACACACACACACACACACACACACCACATTTTGATTACCATAATTTATATGGTTGTATGTATATAGCTGTTGAGCTATTGAGATCATCTGCTAGGACTATCATAGACATATACTAATCCTCCTTTCTTAAGACCCCTCCTCCCTTCTTCCTTTAATCTCTCCAACTTGTTCATCACTTACCTACAGACTCACAGTGTGGTTTCTGATCTTCTTAAACTTTATTTTTATTTTAGCCTTATATCATTTAGGTGTAAATGTTAAGGGAAACAGAAATCCTTATATACACGTGGGGGATGGGTCCAAAAAACAGGAGGTTGAGTCACAATATAAAGTATCCTAGCCTCAATATTTCACTACCACATTTCCCCTTCCAACAGAGCAATTTTCATGCAGATAAAACACTGGCTATATTTCCCAAGTCAGTGTTCACTTTAGGTTCCAGTGTGGGAAACTATCCAGGGTTAACCCCTGTATTTTTCCCTGAAAATACAATACAAAATAAACATATAGGCATGTCTCAGTTCAAGAGTCTAAAAATGGCCATGGTTGGAGCTTAGCCTGAAAAACTCCATCAGCTGCTTTACCTCAACTCTTTGCCCTTTTCCCAACATGCACATATTTATAACCTGGGTTTCCCAAACAGATTACTCTGTATTTCCGCCATCTGGTCTATGGATTTTTTTTAACATGTACAGGCTGCCAAACGGTAAAGCTAGTAGGGTTCTTGTTTAAGGGAAAGCAACTCTGGCAGGGTGTTGTAAAATAACAGCACATTAGCTACTTGGAAGCAGTAGCCGAACTCCAGAGACTTTTAAGAATGCAGGAAGACTTTAAGAGGGCTTAATGTGGAGGACACAATATGACTGTCTCCTAAGTTTTGGCAGAACACTGACATGTTGTCTCCCACAAATATGGATAAAATTGTATCAAAACAGGGAAGGTGACATGATGTTTAAATTTTGCCCTCAATTTCTACCTACCTCTGCTGTAGAATAAAAGGATATAGTTTCATTTATACAGAGTCCCGGCTCTGGTATCTTTGAGGTTCCATTTTTATTAGCAAACAGAATCCAGACAATGTTAAAACAGGCGCTGTGTATTCACTGGAAGGTATATTAAAGTTTGTGTCGCAACAACAGTTTTGTTAAGTGAATCCTGTTACACTGTTCAATTCCATTATAAATTTCAAAGATTCATTCTGCAGGAAGAGCATCAGACCCCAAATAGAATGAATTCACAGGTCACAATGTTGGAAATGTCTCCAAGCAGTTACTCAAAGGAACAAATTCTGTCAGAAAAAAAATATATATATATGATGTTTCAAAATGATTCAAAGAATTCTAAGCTGAAATAATAAAAAGGAAATCAAATGTATGTGAAAATGGAACTATGGAATTTAAGGAGACAGATAGAGATGGGAAACATAAGAGAGAATGGTGAAAGGAATCATTCTGGCCAAGAGGCATTGTACACATGAGTGTACAGGTTAAAGTCAAGCTTTCTTGTACAACTGTTTGAATTTAATAAGTGAAAAAAAGAAAAGAAAGAAAATTAGAAGAGGTAGGAAATTCTGGCAGTATTTCCATCTACATCACCTTGGTTTACACATTCCAGTGAAGGCTAAGAAAGAAATTCCTAATGGTCAGAGGTCTGGACCAGCATGTTTGAATTTGTTTCAATGACTTTCCAATTACCTTAGAGTTTGGAGGTTGATATGCAGCTAATTTGGGCAGTAGGGTCCAGGTGGCATGTTCTTCAGACATTTCCATTATTCTGTCTAGGTATCTTCATTTCTTTTCTAGAGAATCAAAGAATGAGGTGTATAAATGCGCTATCTAAAGTGTACATTCCTGCTTTGCTGTGTAGCAATGCTATGGTATTTGCAGAACAAATATCATTTAGGAAATGGCACTGCAGCTGTATGTGGGCAGTAGATTGTGCATTATGCCTGCTCTTAACATAAGTTTGCTGCATTTAGCTGACAGGATCTGTCTCACTCAGGGCTGTGAGCATATTAGTTGGTGTGTGTTGAGTTTAGAAAAACTGAATACTAACTGGGTGGATTTGTTCATCCTTTCAGCAAGTGATTTGTTTGTTAATATGGAGATTAGATATGAGATCACTACCCTAAAAATATCCCTAGTATTAGGGAAAGAGCTGCTTCTAAAGTGCTGGGCATAGTACATTAATACTCACTCCTTGAACTGCAGGATTTATTATCTTTGGTTTACAAATTTAATACCAAGTATATTTTCTAAGATTCAGAAAACATGAGTAATTTTTTTCCCTTATATTAAATGAAAGTGTAAACTTAAACTCTGGGTTCTGGGATTAAATATCTATGCCATTTCTGCTACAACACCAAGTTGAATCAGTAATAAGGATGACGTAGTCAATGATGACAATGTTATTACTAATGTGTTATGATTCTGTCTTAATTTGTGAATTCTTTAAAATATGTAATGCATGGGGCCACTGTTTTATAAAGGATGAGACTTATAATATTTAAAATAAATTTCCAACAGTTAGCAACACATTGACAACATATTTACTGTCAGTTGGAGATCTTGCTGACATTAGTTTTATGGTATGAGCTCAACCATCATGGGACCCATCATGTCACACTGCCATCTGTACGAATTTGGAAAGCAAGAGGAAGATGGGAGGGAGGTGGCCAACTTACAATCTCTGCTGGTGACTATTTTCAGGTACAGACAAATTATGGAAGGAAATCAAGCACTTGAAAGTCTTCTTCTTTGCTTCTTTTCCTCACCCTGGATCAATTGCAGGCTCTATCCATTACAGAGAGAAGAGATCAAATCAGCAGACAAAGAGAAACAAGAGATGTGAGTGAGATTGTGAGCAAAAACTACAGCAGGAAAGCTTAGGGAAAACACTTCCATTCACTTAGAAAACATGAAGTAAAATACCTCGAGTGCTACTGTGTAATCTTCAAGGCCTTTAAAATCTGGGAAATATTTCCTCCCTAACCCGAGTGATAATATCAGAAAGGTACATAAAGTTGCAGAGGCACTCCAGTGAGTTAATGTGGTATACCAAACTGGATACCAGGTTGATTGGACATAATATTCAAATATAGTTCTATGGTGTCTTCATATTAACATTTTAGCTTATAGTTTTTCTCTGGCTGTGTCCTCAGTGGAGCTCCTTATGTGAGAGTTCAAGATCCAAATCTTGCCTGTGGTTAGTACTCTGTAGGGTGCTAAGACATAAGTTGTTTTATTTTGAGCATCTGTCCCACCATCTTACTGAATCTCAGACATGGAACTTATATTGGTCTTCCATTGTGTTGAAGAAAGCCACAGTAGAACTCAGGAGAGAGAGTGTGAGACCTTTAATTGTTAACTTGGCATACTATGAGAAACTGAATGTGATGGTTCACCATGTTCCAATCTCTACTAGGTGATTCTGACAAAAGAGAGCACAGAGATCTGGGTAGCTTGTGGTGCTGAAGATGACAGTGTCTGCCATCCTAGTTATGGGGCCACCAGGGGCTTCCCAAATGGAGAAAAGTCTTCACTATCAAGAAACGGATGGCCATTCTCCTGCATTGTCCTTGTCATTTTGTATTTCAGGTTTTATTTGTTTCAGTAACTGTACCTTCTAAGTTGCCAAAGACAAGTTTATGCTAAGTCTTAAAGAGATGCTGAACACAGAACAATATGTATGTAACATGTAAATACATTTTATAACTGAACATGCTATTAAAAGCTTAAATATTCTGTCTCTGTAGGCCTATAACATTTTTTTAAATGGTGACTGGACTTGCCCAAAGGAAGTCTTGCAAAAGAGAAGGATGGGTGTGCACATTTTCCCAGGCTCTCGTGGCACCACAGTTCCATGATCTTATGACAGTTTGGGCCATACCATGAATTGTTTTGATTTCTAAGAGGAAACTGGAAGATTTACACCTTTCCTGTTGGGGAAATTCTCCTGATTTATGACTACCATGTTTGCATGTGCTAAATCATGCTGAAGTGTATTAAATATTTTGTTTTTTAATTTTGGTTGAGTGGGGTACTAGTCATCCAAATTAATGACTGTTCATGGGTGGCATAAATTCCAAGAGGCATTTGCAGTGGGTGTGCATTATTTGCACGGTGGCAGCAGATTGATGGTTGCTGTGTCCCACGTGAGAATCACGTGGCTCAGCAATGGCTCAGTGCAGGTATTCTATGACCATAAACATGACTTGTTATGATTGTTGGAAACAGTTGTACTTTAAGCCATGAAGAAGAATTATTTTAAAATGATGATCCATGTCGTTTCCTAATCACTGTCCTTAAAATCCTCAGAGCTTCAACAGCATCATGTGTTAGGCCAACACATGCCCATGCAACTGACCAAAGTGTTTCCATGCCACATTTATGTCTATCCGTGTAACTGCTGGAGTAAATTCATTTATTATTTGAATATCTTTGCTGCCACTACAAATAATTGTCTACTCTGCCTTTTGAAATATTTCACTCCAAAGTTGCCACTGTATTGATTTGATGTGAGTGGGAGGCCAAGTGGCAGTCAATCATCCTATCAATTAACAAATGATTTTGTTCAAACTACAGTGCAGTATCTATGGAATCAGCACGAGGCAACCAATTTGTACTATGCATATATACTAATTTAGAAAATATTTTGTTATCAATTGGCAAACTTTACTTTGCTCTCAGGATAGTGTTAGGTATTAGACCTGAGTGGGGGTGGGGGGAGAAGAGACGTGACATGGTTTCTATAATGTATAGTATATTGAATCTATAATATATTTAACATGGTAAGAAGTATTGACAGATTGGAGCAACATTTTATATTAATTTACTTAAGAAAAGCCAGGGTTGAATTATATCTCTGAGTCTCTGGATATTTAACTTTGGGCAAGTCATTTAACTCAAGGAGGCCCCGTTTCTCCATTTTCAAAATAATCACAATACTTCTCACCTCACAAGGCCACATCAGATTAAGGAGTAAGACACCTGTCATGGTCACAACATCAGTGCTGGGAGAACTAGAAAACAATTCAGAGGTATCCGTGGAGCCAGCAGTGGGTGAAGATATTTGCTGGAAAGGAAAGGCTTAAAAAAGCAAATTGTCAAGGAAAAGAATCAGAGGAGGCAAAGGATCTGGATTTGAAACACTCAAGTGTAGGAGAGCTGGTCAAGCAATTCCGAGCAATTTAGATTATGAAACCTTGAGAAGATTCCCTTGGTGGTTCATCTGTGGTACTATTGGGAGACGAGGCTTCATGGGAAAAACCAGATCAATGGGGGTTATGTCTTTAAAGGGGATATTGGAAACTTACCTCCTCTCTTCTTCTCGCTTTTGCTTCCAGATGCCATGAGATGGCTTTATTTCATACTCTTCATCATCTTGGTTCCAAAACAATAGAGCCAACTGAACATAAACTGAGCATCCAAAGCCATGAGCGAGAATAAGCTTTCCCTGCTTATAAGTCGATTTGTCTCAAGTATTTGGTACAGTAATGGAAAAGTGACTAAACTGTCACCCTAGGATAAGAAAAACGTTCAGCTAAAGTCTTTGATCATTAATTATTACCCAATGGGGTTCTCTACTCCTTGAAAATACATTGAAAATAAATAAACATTGTAGTAAACATAAAAAAAAAGAAATGTTCAGCTAAAATTTGGTGGAAGGACACCAACGAATCTACCTTTGACTGCTAGGTCGGGTGAGTTGAGTTATATTTTGAGGATGACTAGGTTTAATCATGACCTATTGTCACCTGATATACTTGTTTATTATATATAATCTCCCTAAGACATAAGCTTCATGAGAACAGGATTTTTAAAAATTCATTGATAAATCCCTAAAGCTTAGAATCTAGAGCATAAATACTTGATAGGCACAATAGTGTGAAAGCTTGCACTGGTTTTAGTTCTACTTCTACTTCTCTGGATGCTATTTTACTTGGGAAGGTTGCATTCCCTTTCCTAGGCTACAACCACTTTCCTAGTTTCTTACTCTTCTGATTTCTTCTTTCCCTTCCCACCTTCTCCTCTTCTGTGAGACAATGTTATGGCCCAGTGGGCTGCAGAAAGTTAACAAGTGTTGAACAAGTGTGGAATCCATATGATTCCCTCAGTCCATTAGTTCCCCTAGAGTGAAGTATCCAGTTTCCTTCAATAAATACCATCCGTTCCTCGGTCAAGGAGAGGCTGGTGAGTAAAGCTCACTACTCTATGGCTCACAATCAAAGGAGGATTGTTAAATAGGTCATTGAAAGGCTTCCCCAGCTCAGTGACTGGAGTGCCATATTTCCTCCACAGAAGCAGGTAGTCAGCCAGGATGTTTATTCACTGAAGGTCAGGCTTTTGTATTATGAAACTTCTAGCAGATGTGATAAGCAGTAAATTGCAGATCTATCACATTTTTTCCCCTCCAGAAAGTGTGTCTGTATGAAATCAGCAGAATACTGCCTCCCCATGATTTATGGCCTACTTTTGACCACCTCTTATCAGGTTCCTACAAACCCCTTTCTGATGCAGCTCATGTCTGAATGACAATAGACAAACCAGTGCCATTATGCACCAAAATCTCCCTCTGCATTCTAGACACCAAGATTACATCTGGGGTATTGATTTATTGCTGCCTGCCCTTCCCACCCCCCACAGGGACCAGTTTGTTCAGCCTGAACAAGATCGACTATTATTAAACAGAGCCAACAACTCTATGAGAACTTTTAAAGGAATAATCATCTGATTCTATGGTTCTTAACAACCTGGGCATATAAGGAACTGCAATGTGTTTAAACATTTAAGCTGTTTATTTGTCTCTGCTTGTCTCTTCTTTAAGTATGCAAAATAAGATGAAACAGGCCATGGGAGGAAGGGAATCTTTGTAGTTTC
The DNA here is from genome assembly GCF_024711535.1 of Dipodomys merriami. Taxonomy (NCBI): domain Eukaryota; kingdom Metazoa; phylum Chordata; class Mammalia; order Rodentia; family Heteromyidae; genus Dipodomys; species Dipodomys merriami. Next base: position 17,635 of record NW_027204792.1, read on the forward strand.
TCAGATGTTGAAACACAATGTGTTTCTTTTTATGAACCACAAGGAAATGATTACAAATCTCTGCTTTGGTGTGTATTTCTGAAACACCTACTGTATCTGTAGCAATGAGGTTTTATGACAGCTTTAACAGTTTCTGCAAAATTTATATGTTCTACCAGTAGATCATTTTGGGGAGCGATATAAATTTTACAGCACATCAGAGTTTTATATCACCTACAAATGCCTGATGTAGGATTCACATTAAGTAGGCCCCACATCCGCTCACAGCTTTCTATTCTTCAGGGTATTTATGTTTGCCAGGCAAAAGGGCCCTTCAACACTTTTCTCTGTACAAATGATCATTCCTCCTCCCTCGTTACCTTTCAGCTTAACATCATTTGGTCTGACTATTTGTCTAGGGGAGATCCACCCACACTCTCATCAATTTACATAGCAGACAGCCTGCACTACCCCCGCTCTCTAACTCCCTCCCATGTATGGGAAGGAGGGTGTATCTACAGGTACTGAGGACCTGAGTGAATGAAATGAAAATCAAACGAGGGAAGCTTTTTATGGAGGTGTCTTGTTTTCTGAATCCTCAGTTGGGTTTTGTGATCTGACAAGTGGCCCTGGAACAGAGCAATTAAAAGCGTAGCTGCCTGCAGAAATCTAAGCATGTGGCAGTGAAGTCTGTGGTAAAATTCTGGGACTATGAAGGTAATGATTGAAGAACTCTGGATTTAGAAAACAGACAGGCTAATTCAGAATTAAAGGTATAGCTGATCTTCCTTTGAGAATCTTATTAGAATGCTGTCCTTTAGGGGACAACAAATGTTGGTGTTTGCTATCATTTTTGTTATTGTTATTCTTGACAACAAGGAAATGGAGAAGAAGGAATTCTTATATACAATTGATAGGATTATAATTAATATAGGCACTATAGAAAATAGTACAGAGCTTCTTCATAAGGTAAAAAATATAGAACTCCTATGATTTAGAAATTACAGTAATGGATATATACTCAAAGGAAATTAAAGAAGTATGTTGAGGAAATATCTACACTTCCATGTTTATTTAAAAAAGTACTTGTCATAGCCATTATATGGATTCAAATCAGTTGTACATCAATGGATGAACGGACAGTAAAAGATGGTATATATACACAATGGAATATCTCTGTCATAAAAAGGATGCAATCCTATCATTTATGACAATATAGGTGGGCTTGCAAGACATATGTTCTTTGAAATAGATGTGGCTTAGAAAGATAAATATTGTGTGATTTCACTCATGTGGAATCCAAAGGAGTTGCTCTCAAAAATAGAGCGCAGAAAAGTAGTCACCAGAGGGTAGAAAAGGTAGAGGGGAAGACAGGAAGAGAGAAAGATTGGGTCATAGGTATAAAGTCATGCTACACAGGATGAAAAAAAACTGGGGTGTAATATTATACAAAATGACAACTAGCTAATAATATTGTGTCATACTTTTAGAATAGCCAATAAGGGTAGTCTCAGTAACCTTCCTCCCTTCTCCTCCCTCCTTCCCTCCCTCCCTCCCTCCCTCCCTTCCTCACGTCCTTCCTTCCTTCCCTCCCTCTTTTCCTTCTTCCTTCCTTCCTTCCTTCCTTCCTTCCTTCCTTCCTTCCTTCCTTCCTTCCTTCCTTCCTTTCTTCCTTCCTTCCTTCCTTCCTTTCTTCCTTTCCTCCTCCTCCTCTTCCTCCTCCTCTTCCTCTTCTTCCTCCTCCTCCTCCTCTTCTTCCTCCTCCTCCTCCTCATTCTCATTTTTTGTTTAAGATAGATTACTAGGTAGTTTCTGCTGTCCTGGAATTTGTGCTCTTCCTTCCTTAACCTCCTAAATGCTGTGATGACAGGCATACACTGCTATTCCTTAAACAGTGGTATTTTACCACAGGGACGATAAATGTTTAAGATGACAGATAAAAGAAATATCTTGATTCATTATGCAACATATACATCTATCCAAACATGATACCGTGCCACATGAATTTATACAGTTATTAATGGTCAATTAAAAGTTTCTTCTAAAACCTTACTTTGAAAATTGCCACCTCTGTGGACTGGTTAAGGAACTTCAGTCTTTATTATGCCTCAGAGCTCTATATTTGGTGCTTGAATATTACAAGTTCCCATAGAGATATTCCGTCATATTGGATTAAAAAAATCTACTATGAGTTAAGAAGCAGAGTGGGATTACAGGTTTTCTTTTTTACTGGCACATCATCTTTATCTCCATCCCAACATTCCCCCCAAGTCTTGCTCAACCCATTTGGTGTGAATAGGCCCAGGCCTACAACTTCAACTCAAGGCAATAGAAGTGAGACATAAGTCTAGCCCATCAGTTTCCTCAGGACTGTAGAATCATGATATGTAAATGCCTTGAACTCAGGGCTACCAGAGGTCATCTTGTTGTTAAGTAGGGAAAGCATATCTGATATGAAAGCCCAAGACAGCCCAGAGAATGAAACATTGTTTGAGACATTCACTGGCCCTTCTAGTGCATGTAGCTCTGCCCAAAGCCCACTTCACTTGTTAGGCAATTCTTTTAGGGAAGCCAATATATTCCTCATTTTGACTTAAGCCAATGCATAACAATGGGTAGACAACAGTACATGGGGAATCAATGCAGATAAAACACAGCCTTTTGTTTTGATCTTACTCATGTGTGTATACGTGTGTGCATGCACAAGCACATGCATGCATGCATAAGTAGTGATTGTTTGATAGTTTCCAAATAGCTTATAAATCATTTGATATTAGTTCCAAGACTTTACATCTTGATATCTTTGAATTCTAAGTAATGTTT